>NC_068362.1:3765172-3767672 GCF_020536995.1 Dreissena polymorpha
AAATACGCTTTAAATTAATTGCATTTGTTTAGTGATAGTTAATTTTAATCTTGTAAGTGTTGTGTGCTATAAAAATCAAATTCAACATCGGTCTTACAAAATATTGACAAACAAAATCCAAACTCAAAAACATACCACATGCGTCGTGAACATGTCGATATCATAGAGGAAATGGTTATCAAGGACTAACTTTATTTTCTTGTTTGTGTTGAGTATCCGGAAATGTTTATGTTAATCTATTCAGATCTTTGATCTTTAAAACATATTTTGTGTTCATCAGTGTGGCGGTAAAATACATATTATCCAACCTTACAGTTGTTGTCGATTAGGATTGTAAAGGTGACATTTTTCGGCAAAAGAAAGTAAGTGGAACGACCGGCTCTATTTCTATTTGTGTCGACATGGTGTTATGTGAATCGTGAAATAAGTTCTAAAATGCAGTCCAACACATTGTTTCTGAAACTGGCGTTTTCGAACAAAACATGAGACACAACAAGTTTAAGCAATAACACGATACACTACTCGCGTGACCTACATGTCAACGATCTGACCCGATTGAAGTATTATATCTTTACAACGTCAAGACACACCTACGCGTTGGACCCATAAGGACCCGGTACACAAAAAATCAAATATGATATATAATATATAGACTGTGGTTGGACCAATGAAATCGCTCGTGTGTTTAACATGTCGGCCAGTTGAAATGTATGTAAACAAAGGTTTCAAAAGGCACTGGACAGTTAGCTTTGATGCGCAATTGAAAGCCAATAGCGGTAAGAATGTTTTTTCATGCGTTTTTTATTTATGGTATCGAGGTGCGTGAACTTTGCAGTGGAAACGCCTTATACTCTGCGAAGCTTTCAGCCTTATATCGGTTCTGATCGATGAGGAGTAGGCCACGCGAGTTGTTATGTCTTCGCTTCCGGTTGATGTGAACATGTAATTACCAATGTAGAAATTTATACTTTAAACAGCACATAAAGTCAGGATTAAAGGATTGAGGGTGTGGATAGTGATTATAAATGGACTAATGGACTTGCTGCCAAAATGTTTGTAGACATGTATTTGCTGAAAGAAATGTGTTAGAAGAAATTATTGGAAACGGCAAAACCCTATGGGTGGGGTATAAATTTAATAGGTACTACACCTTTTTACTGTTATTGAAGATCGATATGCACAGGAAAGTTATCGCAATTTTAATCCGTCACGCATGAGCAATTTTAGAGCTGAAGTGTACATAAACTAATTATCTTAGCCAGTGAGAAATAAAACGTTAAGGAAAAATACCGCTAGTCTGCGGTAAAGTATAGTGATGCATAAGCGGATACATTCCTCCATTGCGAGCGAGGCTACAAATACAGACTCAAGCCTCTTTGAGAACACAGTTTTTGAAAATAGTAACAGCAAAACAAACGCTAAGAGTAAGAAAAAAACCTCAAAGCCCGATAATAAAAAACAAAAAACTATCGAAACGTATACCGAAAGTGTACCAAGAGAAAACGGTAGTCATTCTGAAAATCATCAAAGAAACTGTTGCGCAGTTAAAAGACAAACTACTTGGGTCAGTTTTCAAAAGGCCTGAAATACTCGAAGGGACTGTCTTTGAGAAAAAGAATGACATTGAATTTTTAAAAACAGAAATACGATCAAAGGACACACAAATCGAAAAGCTAACAAGTGAAATCCATGCAACAGTGAACGAAAAAAATAAAGAATCGAACATATACGAAGAAATTGCAAACACCGCTGAACAATATAGCAGGAGAAATAATTTGAGAATGGCAGGTGTCCCCGGTGACCAAGACCGACAATCTTCGATAGCTGTGACAACCCAGGTTGTCTCCCTTGTAAACAGGTACCTGAACATTCCGATCAATGAAAGCGACATAGATATTGCACACAGGCTGGGTAAATTCAAACAGGGGGGAAAACAGACCTGTAATTATTAACGATGACTTGACCAAATTAAATGCGGAAGTGCTTTCCTCGGCGCGACTTAAGGATCCTCAGAACGTAGTAAGGTTTGTATTTTGTTTTTCTCTTTTTCCTCTTTGTGTGGCGCTTGTGGCTTTACTGCGTTGGAAGTTGAGCCCAAAATTGGACTCTTTTCTTGGAGCTTTTTCTTCGGTGAGCAACACATATGGAAGAAATGCTCAATAGCCAATATCAAGAACAGGCCAACACATAAAAGTAGTTCAGTTAAAGGGTATTCAGTATGATAATTGTAGTGTTCAAGCGCATTTTCCATAGCCTCGCGCGCTTCCGGCAAAAGATTCAAAAGTGATACGCCAAAAAATACTCCGCCTGAAAAGCAGTTCATCAGACTGACTGTGCGTTTTAGCTTACCGGAATTTTCAAATTTATTAATCAGACACTTGACCATCAAAATCGACAAAGTTCCACTTAAAATGGATAATCCAAACAAAATAAACAAACTTGCAATCTTGCTGGAATCCATGGCTATCGCCCGATTTCAAGAGATGTTGTTTATCCACAA